>NC_081411.1:361784489-361799489 GCF_030272615.1 Cryptomeria japonica
CCCACCCTGGGGTTACCCACTGGTAAATAAATATGCCCCCAATAAAAAAATATATAAACAACAAAAAAATAAAATAAAATAAAAACCACAGCATAATAAAAATTGCCCCCCCAAAATTTAGTAATAAATAAACTAATATTTATTTCCCTTTTTCTCTAATGTAAAAGCAGAAAAATATCAAATTTTTATAGACAAAAAAACATAGTTGCTTATAATAAAATTCCCCAACCCAGAGTTAACAAAAATTTATTTTCTTTTGCTCTAAAAATCCGAGACTCACATGGAAAAATAAGATAAACTTAAATATAAAATTTTACAAAACACAGAGATTTCTTTAATACACTAAAATTCTAAAACCAGAGATTTATAACCCAACCTTATATGCTTTCCTGGAAGAAAACTAAAGAGTCTTTCAAAATATTTTCAGCAAGTGAAACCCTTCCCAACTTCTTCAACACTTCCAGCAATATTCACATTCAACCATAGAAAGGAAAGTTTCCCAAAATTAAAGCACTCTATAATCTAGAAAAATCCACCAATTATAAAAGAATTTTTACCCAAAATATCTTTTAGGGCAAAAAATCTTTTACTTTTGGAAATTCATCATTTTCTAAAATTCCAATTTGACTTTCTTTCCTCCAATTTTATTAACATTTATATTTTCAATTTAAAACTAAATTCCCTCACACAAAAAGCCATCAAGATATTTTTTCTTTGAAAAAGTTAAAATAACTTTTTACAAAAACACATGACACAATATTAAATCCACTAGATAATATATATTTTACCATTAATTTAATTAATCAACATCGTATGATTGATTTATTTATTTTAACATTAAAAGTTCCAATATTAATTATCCTTAATATAATTTAAGCATGACAATACATATTAATTATTAATTACCCAAAGGTATTAATAATTAATTTCACACTTACAAAACGCATAACAAAAAAACTCATCTAAACAAAGTAAAGACTTGACCTGCATACCAACATTGGAAATTTTGATAGAAGACTGACAATGCTCACTATTGAGCAAGGCTAGAGATGATGTTTAGGGCCTTAAGACTATCTCCACTTCCATCGGGTTAATTAGGTATGCTCAAACCTGTGGAGACAGGCGGAGTTAGTACCTTGTACCTACAATTCCTGCATCACCGAACCACACATACATACATACATACATGCATACATACATACATACATATACATACATATAGATATATACATATACATATATACAAATGCATATATATACAAATACATATATACATATATACATATATACATCTACATATACAGATACATATATATATTAACATGGTAGACATGCCGATGAAGGAGAATCATGACGTTTCGTGACAAAAAATCATCTCTTCGCATCCCATATAGACTCCACACACATACATGATGCAACTCATACATAAGGTAAATGTGTCAATACATGATCAATAAAACATAAGTAGAGTTAACATATAATCATCCACAAGGAATAATGCATAATCAACATTCACTAAATCACACATCAAAGCATAGTTCATCATAGCATAATATCTTAATAAAACATCACCACATAGTGTATCCACAAAACCCACTGAAAAGTCAACCATGGTCAAAAATAGTATCAAAATAGTTTGATCAAGGTAGGGGTACTACATCTAACAAATTGCCATTCGGATAGGACACACTCAGACGTGTGGGACTAGGTGGAGTCGATGTCTAGTACCTACAATCCTGCAATCACACAATGAGATACATATACAATACATATTCATCATAATAAATAGACGCATGATAGAGAATCATGATAGCATATCATGCTCGCTATGAGTGATATGACATCATCTCTACTCTTGAAGACAATCATACAATATAACATCAAAACATCACATAGAATCATAATCATGAAATAGAGTTACTACCATTATAACATCGTAAGTCATTCAATCCACGTGAACAATGATCACATATAGATACATGAATCATATAAGTCAATCCATTAAGGTCATTCTATGTACCGATATCCACAAGAACCATCAAATCTCATATATCATATAGTATGTCTATCATCACCAATCATATGAATCACCAAACATCATGAGTCTTTTAAAATATCATAAATCCACATAGTGTAGTTAGCATCATCTACACCATCTAAGATAGAAAATATAATCATGAGTATCCATCTAAACATCAATCATATGTCCAAGAAAGTCTATCAAAATGCAAATCAAAATGCAAGTTTATGAGGGACACCGCAACATGCACACACACACACACACAGATATATACATATATACATAGGTATATATACATCTATATATATGTGTGTGTGTAGGGGGAAAAAGTGATACTAAGCAAACAAGTCCTAATCCCACTCTCATGTACACACTGTGGAATACGAAAGAGCCTAGGGGGGTAACACACTTTGACTACTTCTTGTGAGAAAGAGAAAGACAAGAATTAACTCTTAGGGTTTCTATTCCTTTGTTGTAAATGAGGAGTAGAAGTGATGTAAAGTGCAGATTTGAGTGATCAACCTAGAATGCAAGTAAACACAAGCAACCCTAATCTGAAAATGTAGAATTGAAACTAACTGATGCACAACTAAAAAGTATAGGTTAGGAAGTGAGTTTAGAGGTGCACTTATGCTAGAAACCTGACCAAAGTGTCTAGGATAGGGGTGCCATGCCCCTATCTTGATTCCTCAAATAGGAAGCTATAACTGATGGAATGGAATTTGAAGATTCTGAGTTGCTTCTCTACCAAAATCCACTTGAAATTGGGAGGACCAAGGTGTCATGCCCCTGTCCTAGTGATTTCTACTCAAATTTGATCCTCGGGACTATGTTTGTGTGCTCTACGAGACCTAAAATTTGCAGCGATGATCGAATCCTGTACCTGCGCCCTGTAATGCCCCGCCAGGAACCCTAAAGGATAGCAACACAACAAGGCAACTAAAAGGCGCAATTATTTTTTTTTAAAAAGATTAAAGGAAATAATCATAACCTGCTCAAAAATTAACATAAGCGGAAGACTAACATTACATCCTAAAGGGTTACCAACGAAGATTACTTTGAATTAAAACCACATCACCATATTAATCCAATCATCCATTTAAATTAAGGAAAGCCAATAACGATTAAATAATTCATATTCTTAAATTGATCTCCAAAAGATAGGCTAAAGGTTTACAACATACATACTTCCAAAGATTCATTTATACATAATAGGAAAGATAATTGAAACAATATACATCCCATGACTTAAATTACAATATTCCATAAGTTACATGGCTTCCATAGAACAATAAAATACAAAGGTTACAAGTTGTTGATACAATGACCACACGTGCCTCAAAGTACAGAATCAAGAACATAAGTGCGACATGAAGCAAGAACCAAGATGCACCGGCAAAGCCAATCCTCGCGTGAAGGTAGGAACAAGATATCCGATGGGAAGTGGCACTACCACCCGACCATGTGATCCCATAATGGAACCACCCCACCGTGCTAGGAGATAGCAGAGGACCCTCAAGCAAGCAAGAAAAGTACAACAGTACACATGACTCCGCAGTACACAAGTGACTCGACTCACAAAACACTAGCGACCCTAAAGAGAGAGTGTCATCACATGGCTTAACATGGTTACCCTAGGTAGGCCTCCATAGGTCCCGGCCCCCATCATGGGTTATCCTGGTAACCTCTCCCGAACCCCCGGCTCCATCTAAGCATCATGCGGACCCTACCATCCTTTCGTGAGGACAAGTTGGTAGGTTTGCCATTCCAGGCCTTCCCAAACACCTTGAGCCTATACAAGCGCTCAACCGTGTACGGGGTGCATTATCTTAATTAAATTAATCACTACCCACCCCCTAAACAAATTATTAGGTTATCACTTAATAGCTAACTTTCGAGGGGTTATCCTGCGATCCACTTTGGGTGCGGCCCCCGCCCGAAAGCCACTCTCTCTACTAGGTCACTAACTGGATAAGACTATCTATGAGAACTCTATGGTGGACTAACAACCATAAATTATCCAGACATAACACAGGTGTAGGACTCACAGTCACAAACCCAGGGTTGACCATTAGGGACATAACACATAATAGCCCACTTCCTCAAGGTTTGAACAACGACACCTGACCAAGGGTAAACATCGACAACATAATGACCATTTTAAACATAATGCGACGACATTAAAACAACTAGACTGCAATATAAAAACACCACAAGCAATCTTTCTTTGAGCAGTCAACATTTAAATCAAATTAACAAATGTATACAAGCTATTATAAAATAATTCCAAAATAACATCTATTTGACGAATACAATCATCATACGATTATTTTATAATACTTGGATAACAAACACTAATATTAAATTTAATCCAACTTTCCTTAATTCCAACATTAATACTAACCTCTAAATCGTTTAATTTATTTACACAATACCAGGCAAATATCCTCATTACTAAAATCGAAGAATTATTAAATAATCTCAACATCATTACAACTACAATTAACATATTATTATTATTTAATATTAAATAATAACATATTGTTATTATTGTTAAAATAACAATATATTATTGCTTAATACTAAACACAAAATAACGCTTATTGAATTTATTAAAAACCACTAACATATAATATTATTATTTAATATTAAATGATAACATATTACTATTTTTATTAAAATAACAATATCTTATCACGTAATATTAAACATAAAATAACACTAACAATTTTATTTACCACTAACATAACAAATTAACATTTTCGTTTTTTTTTTTTTTAAACTAAAAAAAAACTTAAAAAAAAAACAATTTTAAACAACCATGTGGGGCCCCCACGCACCCACTGCAGCAAGCGCTGCCTTTCCCAAACTGGGGAATGCAGCGAGCTGCATCCCCAGCTTGGGGAAAGCAGCGCTGCTGCTACCCCACGTTGGGTGTTGCAGCGAGCTGGAAGGGAAGGGGGGTGCGTGGCTGGGTCGAGCCCAGCTCCCCGCCACCGCCCCCAAAGCATTTGTTTTCCAATTTAATCAAATTTTTTTTTGGTTTAACAAACAGTTTTAAAAACTCATTTTTAATTAAAACGACTGAGACATAAAAAAAATAAAAACTTAAAGCCAGAGACAGAGGTAAAACCTCTGTTAAAACCAAATTAAAATTTTAATTTACCAGCCACCAAATTTAACAAACATTCAACCAAAAACCAATTAAAAACCAATTTTCCAGTCACTAGTATTGCCAATTTTTACCAGCAATAAACAAATCTTCTGAGACAAAACAGGGGCATCAAAATTTCATTCAAATCAGCCCAGTTTGCTCTAAAAATTTAATTAAATGAGAATAATCTTAATCGCCAAACCCCAATTGAATTTATTTGCTCCCAATCAAGCATGAACAAGGAAATTTAACTCATAACCATCATTTTTAAAACTGGAAATTTCTAGGGAGAAGTATTTTATGAATGCTTGGCAAAATTTTGCCAGCATAACACTACCAAAACCCATCAAAATTCCTAATTACAAACAACATGATAAACCAAGAAATTTATTGCATAAGCAAAGATGAAACAATATAAATTTAGTTAAGAAACTACATGGAGAGAAATTAAGTTTGAATTTGATAACAAATTGGTAGAATTCTTCTTCCACAACCCATGACAAACAAACACCAAACACCCAAAACTCACAATTCAAGATTTTAAACAAATAACAGCAAATGGGAAGAAAGCAAGGATTTTTTTGTTGCAATAAGCAAGGATTCAACCAACCTCTATGATTTCCAAGCAGGAATGGTATGCTTTAGCAAGAATCCCAGCTAGTTCACACCCAAAACCACCCTTCAAGCAATTTTTCCAAAATTTCTTTCTCCTCCTCCAAAATAAGCATAACCCCCAAAATCTCCTCCAAAATGATTTTGTAAGAAAAAGCTCCTTAACCTAATTTTCTAGGTTGCCAAAATTTCTATTTTAAAAAAAACATTAAAATCCCCCATTTGACTTTCTTTTCTTTTTCTATTTTTCTTTTTTTTCATATTTCTCAAAACAAATAAATGAAAATTTCCTCTTTTTGAAAATTACATTTTCATAAATAGCAATTAAATCAATTTTTCTACTAAATAGGAAAACAATGAGTTAACTTTATTTGCATATATTAAAAACAATTAACTAATCTATTCTATTTCTTTCGTTGGATCTAAATATGATTACTTTGCCAATATAAGCAACTAAAATTTTAAAAATCTAATAAACTAATCAATTACGCTTGATTCAGGACATAAGGCATAATAAGGAATGAATCGCTCAAGCCAACAATAATGACAACTTAAACTTAAATAATTAACCGAACCACCAAGGCATGCAAATCGAGGAAAAGTAAAGACTCGAAATTCAAACAAAAGGGATGAACGACTAACTGACGGCACTCACAATAATAGACTGAGGTAAGGACTAGGGTCAAAAGCTATCTCCTCCACTCCCATCGGACATATAAGGCACGCTCAGACCTGTGAAGCCAGGTGGAGACGATACCCCGTACCTACCCGGTACTTGTACCTGCAATATCCTGCATCACTGAAGCACACACATACATGCATATAGATATAGAATACACGGCACACACACCGATGAAGGAGAATCGCGACGTTCCCTGTCTCATCGAAACGAGTGAAGGAAAATCGTCCCCTTGCATCCAATACAATAGCAAACACGCAACATACATATGACACATCGCCTAGATAAAGTAAGATGTCAGTACGAGCAATAATCCATGAAATACTAGAAATCACCAATACTGAAATACTGAAAATAACTCATGCATCCAATATCCAGATAAACATGAAATAGTATCAGATACGTCTGCAAAAATGACGAGCAATAAAGTGTCACTGAATAGTAAACTGCAACACAAAGATAGTCTAATAAGTCCGATCAAAACGGGGTACTACATTCTCCCCCACAAAACTAGGCTTACTCCTGGAAGCCTAAAACAGATAAGGATAGAGCTCTCTCATCTTCGCTGCATCCTCCCATGTCACCGAGGTCTCATCATTTGGGTCCCATAGGACCCTTACCTGGTCGATGGTGCGTCCCCTGAGGGTCAAATCCCGACGCTGAAGAATGCACACGGGCTCCATAGAAAGCTACCCGTCCTCGACCTGCAAAGCGTTCCAATCAAGAACATGAGTCACATCTGGGTGATAAGGTCGAAGAACTGAAACATGAAAGACATCGTGGATGCGGGATAGACTCGGTGGCAAAGCAAGATGGTAGGCAACAGGTCCTATCCTCTCAAGGATCTCAAATGGGCCAACAAAACGAGGTGCCAACTTAGAACCCTTTCCATAATGGATCGGACTCTTACGCGGACGCACTCTCAAGAATACACGGTTGCCAACAGAAAACTGACGATCTACCCTGTGAGCATCTGCATACTTCTTTTGCCTATCCTGTGCAGCTACCAAATGCTCACGAATCCGCTCTACCTGCTGCTCCATCTCTCGAAGGATATCTGGGCCTATAAGCACCCTGTCCTCTAACCGATCCCAACTCAACAGAGTACGGCAAGGATGGCCATACAAAGCCTGAAAAGGAGACATACCTATGGAGCTATGATATCCGTTGTTATAAGCAAACTCCACAAGATAAATATAATCCTCCCAACGCGACTGCTGGTCCATAACATACATGCGAAGCATGTCCTCTAAAACCTGATTCACACGCTCAGTCTGACCATCCGTCTCTAGGTGATAAGCTGAACTGAAGTTCAACTGAGTTCCCAAAGCATGCTGAAGTGAGGTCCACAATGCTGAGGTAAAGATTGGATCTCTATCAGAGATTATCCGCCTTGGAATCCCATGCAATCTCACCACATCTTCCAAGAAGACACGAGCCACCACTGCTACTATATAGGAAGCTCGGATAGGAACAAAATGAGCAACCTTTGTCAACCTGTCAACAATGACCATGATGGCATCATGACGACGTGAAGAAACAGGCAACCCAACAATGAAATCCATGGAAATGATGTCCCATTTCCAATCCAGTACTAAATTAGGCTGTAAAAGCCTTGCTGGGTGCTGATGCTCCACCTTTACTTGCTGACATTCCAAACACTTCGACACAAAATCGGCAACATCACGCTTCATACCAGCCCAATGATAAATCTGTCTAAGATCTGCATGCATCTTCTTGACACCTGGATGTGCCGAATAAGGTGCACGATGGGCCTCAGTCATGATCAAAGTGCGAAGACCCTCCAAAGGAGGTACGTAGATCCGACCAAGATGACGTAGAATGCCATCCGCCTCAAGACTATACCCAGCGAATCTACCCTCTAAGGGCCTTCCGGACTCCAACACGGCTCTAACATCCTGATACCAAGAGTCCTGAGGAAGAACTCCAAGAATTCTCTGTCTCAAGTCCACTCCAAGGGACAAAGCTGAAACTTCATGCTGCCTACAACTCAAGGCATCAGCCACTACATTCTCCTTCCCCTGAATATATCGAACCTCAAAATCATATTCGCAGAGGAATTCCATCCACCTTCGCTGTCGAGCATTCAAGTTCGGCTGCGTGAAGATATATTGCAAACTGTGGTGATCACTATGCAGCTCAAACCGACGCCCTAACAGGAAGTGACGCCACCTAACCAACGCATGCACTACAGCTGCCAACTCCAAATCATGAACTGGATAGTTCAACTCGTGGTCCTTGAGTTTGCGAGACTCATAGGCAACCACACGTCCATCCTGCATAAGCACCGCACCTATACCTTCTAAAGAGGCATCTGTGCATACCATAAACTCTCTGGATGGATCAGGGACTGCCAAAATCGGAGCACTGACAAGGAGTTCCTTCAAGGCACGAAACACTGACTCACACTGCTCTGACCAAACAAACTTCTTCCCTTTCCTCTGAAGAGAAGTAATCGGGTGACCTATATGGGAAAAATCCTTAACAAAGCGACGGTAATAATCGGCCAATCCCATAAAGCTCCGAACCTCTGAAACATTGGTCGGCGCTGGCCAATCCACTATGGCTTGGATCTTCGAAGGATCCACAGATACACCCTCTCCTGAAACCACATGACCAAGATATTTCACCTCAGTCTGGAAGAAATCACACTTCGCCAAATTGGCATAAAGCTGATTCTCCCTCAAACACTGCAAAACTAGATGCAGGTGACCCTCATGCTCTTCCATAGATCTAGAATAAATCAATATATCATCCAAGAACACAAGGACAAAATGATCCAGGTATGCACGAAAAACCCCATTCATGAGGCACATGAAAACTGAAGGCGCGTTTGTCAACCCAAATGGTACTACTGTGAACTCATAGTGACCATAACGAGTGCGAAACGCTGTCTTATGAATGTCTACATCATGAATGCGCAACTGATGGTACCCGGATTTCAGATCAATCTTAGAGAACACCATGGCTCCCTTCACCTGATCGAAAAGATCATCAATACGAGGCAATGGATATCAATTCCGGATGGTTACCTTATTTAGCTGTCGGTAATCAATGCATAACCGAAGAGAACCATCTTTTTTCTTTACGAAGATAACAGGTGCACCCCAAGGAGAGACACTAGGACGAATGAATCCCTTAGCCAACAATTCCTCCACCTGCAACTTCAACTCACTCAACTCCTGAATAGTCATCCGATATGGAGCTCTCGAAATAGGTTCTGCACCAGGAACCAAATCAATGCGGAAATCTATGTCTCGCTTCGGAGGCATACCAGGAATCTCCAAAGGAAACACATCAGCAAACTCTCGAAGAATAGGGTGACCATCAAGAGAAATTTCTCGACTCTCTCCCTCATCCATATCCTCAAGAGTTACTGCAAAAAGCTGACATCCTCTACGCATACACCGCTTAAGTTGCATAGCGGAAATCATATGTAAGGATATCGATCTCTGAACTCCAACGATCCCCACTTTCCTGCCATGGTCATCTAAACACTCTACTGTCTTCTGACGACAGTCCACATGAGCACTGTGAGATGATAACCAATCCATCCCCAACACTACTCCATAGGATCCCAAAGGAATGACACGAAGGTCAACAGAAGTCACAAAGGGACCTAGATCCAACTCACAACTAGGAACAAAGGCATCTACGACCACGCGCACCCCGGTAGCCAACTCTACCTGCCACCTATCCGCCTGCCTAGCAGACGTGAGTCCACACCGCTCCACAATGGACGAAGAAATAAAAGAATCCGATGCACCGGAGTCAAAAAGCACTGAGATAGGGATACCACACAACACACCTGCGGCCTCAATAACTGTCCCCTAATGCTCAGCCTGGCGGTTATCAACCACTGCAAACACTCTGTGGGACCTACCAGCATCCCCTATTGTAGGCTCTGATGCAACTGGCCCCTGATTCCCTATCTGGTGGATACGCTGAGGACACTGCACGGCTATATGACCATATTGCCCACAAGAGTAGCAAGCTCCTCTACCTGGTCCTCTACCTCCAGTCGGCCCACTGGACTGCTGAAAGCTTCCCCTACTAGGGGCCTGTGATGCACTCTGAGAAGACTGTCCTGGAAAACCCTGTTTGCTCCTCCGCCAGTTCCTATTTCTTCTATGAGGAGGGTTGCCACCCTGCTGGCCCTGAGACTGTTTCGGTTTCTGCTGCTGGGGTTGCTGTTGCGGCTGCTGCTGCTGCTGCTGCTATCCACCCTTAGCGGGCGCCTGAGGAGTCCTGAATGGTGCCGCTGACTGGGACTGATTCCCACGAGCTCTGTTCACACTGGAAGGAACACTCCCTATCTGAACTCCTGCCTGTCCACCATGCGCACGGATAAGGTTCTGCTCAACCAATCTGGCTTTCGTCACCGCTGCCTCCACTGAAACTGGCTCAAAAACTCTAACCCCTCCACTAATGCGGTCGTTAAGACCTCTCAAGAAATGCTGTACGAGCATAGTCTCATCGTTGCCAATCCCGACATACTGCTTCAGCTCATAGAATCTATGCTCAAATTGGTCAACTGACATACCAAACTGTCGCAATGAATAGAACTCATCTGCCCGAGTCTGTCTCCACTGCGGTGAGAGAAACCGTGCTCTGAACCTCTCTAAGAAGATCTCCCAAGAAACAGTATTGATATTCAGACCAATCTTCTCCTCCTCTAACTTCCACCATATAGAAGCAAAATCATCGAGACGCATGATCGCACATCTCGCTCGGGTGTTGCTACTGTATGGGAACATAGCGAAACACCTATCCAAACTAATCAACCAAGTCTTTGCCTCGAGACCTGTGCCTCGACCATCAAAAAAAGGAGGGTTGGTCCTCAAAAGATCCTTGATGTGACTCGAGGGAGCTGAATCATGACCAACTGGAACCTCTCTCCTCCTAGGAGACCTCTCTCTCTCTCTCTCCTCTGAAACATGCTGATACGACTCCCCAACCTGAGCATGGATGGGCTGCTCACCTTCAGGCCTGGGGCCTAGCCTAGCTAGAACTTTCTGAAACATCTATCTCAGCTCTTCCCTTTCGGGAAACTGCTCTTCTACATGCGGTAATTCCTGATGCACTGACTGATCCTGATCCACACTCACATGCATAGGAGGTGGTGAAAGACTATGGCGGTCTGAACCTCGGCCCCGTCTCCCACCTCTACCTCTATTGCGGCCACCAACACGGCCAACTCCCCTAGCTTTCCTAACCATGACCAAAACTGCAAAAGAGAAAACGGTTCAGATCAATGACAAGGATATAGCAAGGGAAATCCAAACACTAAGATCTACACACAAGGTCAAACTGAATGGGCTCACTACAATCCCAGAGTACCCAATGTTGAAACATGGGCTCTGATACCAAATGTAATGCCCCGCCAGGAACCCTAAAGGATAGCAACACAACAAGGCAACTAAAAGGCGCAATAATTTTTTTTTTAAAAGATTAAAGGAAATAATCATAACCTGCTCAAAAATTAACATAAGCGGAAGACTAACATTACATCCTAAAGGGTTACCAATGAAGATTACTTCGAATTAAAACCACATCACCATATTAATCCAATCATCCATTTAAATTAAGGAAAGCCAATAACGATTAAATAATTCATATTCTTAAATTGATCTCCAAAAGATAGGCTAAAGGTTTACAACATACATACTTCCAAAGATTCATTTATACATAATAGGAAAGATAATTGAAACAATATACATCCCATGACTTAAATTACAATATTCCATAAGTTACATGGCTTCCATAGAACAATAAAATACAAAGGTTACAAGTTGTTGATACAATGACCACACGGGCCTCAAAGTACAGAATCAAGAACATAAGTGCGACATGAAGCAAGAACCAAGATGCACCGGCGAAGCCAATCCTCGCGTGAAGGTAGGAACAAGATATCCGATGGGAAGTGGCACTACCACCCGACCATGTGATCCCATAATGGAACCACCCCACCGTGCTAGGAGATAGCAGAGGACCCTCAAGCAAGCAATAAAAGTACAATAGTACACATGACTCCGCAGTACACAAGTGACTCGACTCACAAAACACTAGTGACCCTAGAGAGAGAGTGTCATCACATGGCTTAACATGGTTACCCTAGGTAGGCCTCCATAGGTCCCGGCCCCCATCATGGGTTATCCTGGTAACCTCTCCCGAACCCCCGGCTCCATCTAAGCATCATGCGGACCCTACCATCCTTTCGTGAGGACAAGTTGGTAGGTTTGCCATTCCAGGCCTTCCCAAACACCTTGAGCCTATACAAGCGCTCAACCGTGTACGGGGTGCATTATCTTAATTAAATTAATCACTACCCACCCCCTAAACAAATTATTAGGTTATCACTTAATAGCTAACTTTCGAGGGGTTATCCTGCGATCCACTTTGGGTGCGGCCCCCGCCCGAAAGCCACTCTCTCTACTAGGTCACTAACTGGATAAGACTATCTATGAGAACTCTATGGTGGACTAACAACCATAAATTATCCAGACATAACACAGGTGTAGGACTCACAGTCACAAACCCAGGGTTGACCATTAGGGACATAACACATAATAGCCCACTTCCTCAAGGTTTGAACAACGACACCTGACCAAGGGTAAACATCGACAACATAATGACCATTTTAAACATAATGCGATGACATTAAAACAACTAGACTGCAATATAAAAACACCACAAGCAATCTTTCTTTGAGCAGTCAACATTTAAATCAAATTAACAAATGTATACAAGCTATTATAAAATAATTCCAAAATAACATCTATTTGACGAATACAATCATCATACGATTATTTTATAATACTTGGATAACAAACACTAATATTAAATTTAATCCAACTTTCCTTAATTCCAACATTAATACTAACCTCTAAATCGTTTAATTTATTTACACAATACCAAGCAAATATCCTCATTACTAAAATCGAAGAATTATTAAATAATCTCAACATCATTACAACTACAATTAACATATTATTATTATTTAATATTAAATAATAACATATTGTTATTATTGTTAAAATAACAATATATTATTGCTTAATACTAAACACAAAATAACGCTTATTGAATTTATTAAAAACCACTAACATATAATATTATTATTTAATATTAAATGATAACATATTATTATTTTTATTAAAATAACAATATCTTATCACGTAATATTAAACATAAAATAACACTAACAATTTTATTTACCACTAACATAACAAATTAACATTTTCATTTTTTTTTTTTTAAAACTAAAAAAAAACATTAAAAAAAAACAATTTTAAACAACCATGTGGGGCCCCCACGCACCCACTGCAGCAAGCGCTGCCTTTCCCAAACTGGGGAATGCAGCGAGCTGCATCCCCAGCTTGGGGAAAGCAGCGCTGCTGCTACCCCACGCTGGGTGTTGCAGCGAGCTGGAAGGGAAGGGGGGTGCGTGGCGGGGTCGAGCCCAGCTCCCCGCCACCGCCCCCAAAGCATTTGTTTTCCAATTTAATCAAATTTTTTTTTGGTTTAACAAACAGTTTTAAAAACTCGTTTTTAATTAAAACGACTGAGACATAAAAAAAATAAAAACTTAAAGCCAGAGACAGAGGTAAAACCTCTGTTAAAAAAAAATTAAAATTTTAATTTACCAGCCACCAAATTTAACAAACATTCAACCAAAAACCAATTAAAAACCAATTTTCCAGTCACTAGTATTGCCAATTTTTACCAACAATAAATAAATCTTCTGAGACAAAACAGGGGCATCAAAATTTCATTCAAATCAGCCCAGTTTGCTCTAAAAATTTAATTAAATGAGAATAATCTTAATCCCCAAACCCCAATTGAATTTATTTTCTCCCAATCAAGCATGAACAAGGAAATTTAACTCATAACCATCATTTTTAAAACTGGAAATTTCTAGGGAGAAGTATTTTATGAATGCTTGGCAAAATTTTGCCAGCATAACACTACCAAAACCCATCAAAATTCCTAATTACAAACAACATGATAAACCAAGAAATTTATTGCATAAGCAAAGATGAAACAATATAAATTTAGTTAAGAAACTACATGGAGAGAAATTAAGTTTGAATTTGATAACAAATTGGTAGAATTCTTCTTCCACAACCCATGACAAACAAACACCAAACACCCAAAACTCACAATTCAAGATTTTAAACAAATAACAGCAAATGGGAAGAAAGCAAGGATTTTTTTGTTGCAATAAGCAAGGATTCAACCAACCTCTATGATTTCCAAGCAGGAATGGTATGCTTCAGCAAGAATCCCAGCTAGTTCACACCCAAAACCACCCTTCAAGCAATTTTTCCAAAATTTCTTTCTCCTCCTCCAAAATAAGCATAACCCCCAAAATCTCCTCCAAAATGATTTTGTAAGAAAAATCTCCTTAACCTAATTTTCTAGGTTGCCAAAATTTCTATTTTAAAAAAAACATTAAAATCCCCCATTTGACTTTCTTTTCTTTTTCTATTTTTCTTTTTTTTCATATTTCTC
>NC_081411.1:361809489-361811989 GCF_030272615.1 Cryptomeria japonica
GTAATTGTTAACACCACGTAGAACAAAAAAATTTGTTAGATATATATAAAAATAGGACCTAGGGGGATGGACCTAATTAAAACATGGCTTAAGTGGATGGAACTAATTAGGACGTGGCTTAAGGGGATGAACCTAATTAGGATGGCTTTAGGGGACCCAATTAGGATGGCATAAAGGGATGAAGCTAATTTGGACATGGCTTAAGGGGGTGGACTGAATTAGGACATGGGTTAAGGGGATGAACCTAATTAGGATGGCTTAGGGGATGGAGCTAATTAGAACATGGCTTAAGGGGATGGACTTAATGTGGATGTGGCTTAAGGGGATGATCTAATTAGGAAATGGCTTAAGGGGATAAACTCATCTATAATGGCTCAAGGGGACCTAATTAGGATGACTTAATGTGATTAAACTAATTTGGACATGGCTTAAGGGGACAAACTAATTATGAAATGGCTTAACGGGATGGACCTAATTAGGATGACTTAAGGAAATGAAAGTAAATAGGACATGGGTTAAGGGGATGGACCTAACTAGAACATGACTTAAGGGGATGGACCTAATTAAGACATGTGGCTTAAGGGGATGAAACTAATTATGACATGGATCAAGGGGATGGACCTAATTAGGACATGTCTTTGGGGGATGAACCTAATTAGTACATGTGGCTTCAGGAGATGAACCTAAAATCAATATGTCTTAAGGGGATCTAATTAGGATGACTTAAGGGGATGAAACTAAATAGGACATAGCTTAAGGGGACATAAAATTAGAATCTATGAAAGTACAAAATGACAATAATTTAATTTCTAACAATGTATTAAATCGATATCAATATCATTGAAAAGCATGGTACAACTTGAGTTGGCCTAATGGTGGAGAAATTGTGATCTTGAAAGAGAGGTCACAAGTTCAAATCCCACAAGGGGGTAGGGTATGTACACCTTATCGACTTCGGCCCATTACCTATCAAAAAAAAAAAAATCATTGAAAAGCATGGAAATTTAAAAATGTATACATACCTCTATTTACTTATTCCATTGTACCATCAAATACACTCTTAAGGGGATTGACCTATATCTAACAATAATAAAATTATAGATCAAATGATAATAAATGAATGTTAATTATGTAAAGAAATATCAATATCATTAAAAAAATATGTAGATTTAAATTTATATATATAACTATATAATACATACTAAGATTATTCCATTGTACCATCTACATCCTCTCTTTTTTCCAAAGCATCTATAATTTTCTTGTGATCTTTCATAGCAATTGTCCATAACTCTTTATTAATAGGTCTTCCATGATATCTATCTAGTTGTGTATTGGTTGCAACAATCAAAAGTGAGTAGTGTATAATCTTCTTGTGTGTTTCATAATCTTCGAAAGTAGACAAACCATTCTTCCTTATAAGATATTTCATTAGCCAAGTTCCAACAACAACCACTGATCGAGATGGATAATGATAACCATCATCATCTTCTTGAGGTTTAATTAATTTGCATTTAGTCTTAACACATCGAGGCAACCAATATTTTTTTTCCTCATCACTATCCTCAGGTGCAACAAAAACAAACACATGTCCTTTGAAATAAAATTAAAATCAAATTTTAATAAAATTTCACCAATATACATTATATATAAAAAGAAATTAATTAAACATGAATAAAAAATTGAAATAAATTTAAAGTAAATTTCCTTTTTGTAGAAGGTCTGAAACACAGGTCATAATCATCTAATGCAAGAAGTTGATCACTATTTTAAATTTTTGTCTATCAATGTATTCTTCTATTTGAGCAGGTGTCAACAATCTTTGATTCCACTCTTCAACCCATCCAATATTCTCACATACATTAGAATCACCCGAAATACAAAATTGATAAAAACATGCAAGCTCCCTTGTCCAGATAGTCAATGTGGTTATATTTGAAATCTTGAGTGAATCCCAGTTTGTTGATCCACTAATTGTCTCACAATCAAGTCTAGGCACATTGTTCTCTTCTTCAACTAACTAAAAGAATTAGTGAATTATAGAGTTCACACTTGATCCAATAGATAATATTGTATTGCACCAATCCACAATTTCATGTGCATCTTTAAATTGTACAATATCCTCAAATTTTAATCTCTCTAGCAAGAATTATTTTAACACATGCACTAGCTCCATTATATTCTCCTTTACCATGTCTATCTTTAGAAAAGTCCATATATGTTGTATATTATATTCCTTGTGAATCTTGCATAATCAATAAATGTTTGACCATTCTTGAATTCTCCTGTACAATTATCTGACCATATAAGATGTTCTATCATCTGGATTCCTCTTTCTCTTAAATTGGTATAAAATATGTTGAAACAATGTTAAACAAACTCTGATGAGTGTATCTGATTATAACTCATATAAAACTGGTACTCCCTTAAAAATATTCTATCATCCTTTGTACTATCATCTACATGTCTATAAACAATATGAAAAAAAGCAAATTGCACT